>NC_069504.1:1038318179-1038323179 GCF_027579735.1 Bombina bombina
TGGGTGCGCGCGTGTGCGGGTGGGAACCCTACACTATGGAACAATTATAAGGACTCAGTGGGAGAGACTCAGTGGGAGAGAGGGTATAAATAAATAAAAGTAGTAATCTGGGAGAGGGTTGGGGGTTGTTGGGGGGCAGCTACACTACAGAAAATAGTTGTTTTTTTTTAATAAAAATAAACAAAAAACTTTTTAATTTCAAACTGGGTACTGGCAGACAGCTGCCAGTACCCAATATGGCACACAATAAGGCAGGGGGGGGGGTTAGAGAGCTGTTTGGGGGGGATCAGGGAGGTTGGGGGCTAAGGGGGGATCCTACATAGAAGCATATGTAAATATGCTCAAAAAAATAATAAAAAAAATAAAAGATAGCTTTTATTTTAGTACTGGCAGACTTTCTGCCAGTACTTAAGATGGCGGAGACAATTGTGGGGTGGGGGAGGGAAGAGAGCTGTTTGGGAGGGATCAGGGGGTGTGATGTGTCAGGTGGGAGGCTGATCTCTACACTAAAGCTAAAATTAACCCTGCAAGCTGCCTACAAGCTACCTAATTAACCCCTTCACTGCTAGCCATAATACTCGTGTGATGCGCAGCGGCATTTAGCGGCCTTCTAATTACCAAAAAGCAACGCCAAAGCCATATATGTCTGCTATTTCTGAACAAAGGGGATCCCAGAGAAGCATTTACAACAATTTGTGCCATAATTGCACAAGCTGTTTGTAAATGATTTCAGTGAGAAACCTAAAATTGTGAAAAATTTAACGTTTTTTTTAATTTGATCGCATTTGGCGGTGAAATGGTGGCATGAAATATACCAAAATTGGCCTAGATCAATACTTGGGGTTGTCTACTACACTGCACTAAAGCTAAAATTATCCCTAAAAACTTCCTACATGCTCCATAATTAACCCCTTCACTGCTGGGCATAATACATGTGTAGTGCGCAGTGGCATTTAGCAGCCTTCTAATTACTAAAAAGCAACGCCAAAGCCATATATGTCTGCTATTTCTGAACAAAGGGGATCCCAGAGAAGAATTTACAACCATTTAAGCCATAATTGCACAAGCTGTTTGTAAATAATTTCAGTGAGAAACCAAAAGTTTGTGAAAAAATTAGTAAAAAAGTGAACGATTTTTTGTATTTAATCGCATTTGGCGGTGAAATGGTGGCATGAAATATACCAAAATGGGCCTAGATGAATACTTTGGGATGTCTACTAAAAAAAAATATATACATGTCAATGGATATTCAGAGATTCCTGAAAGATATTAGTGTTCTAATGTAACTAGCGCTAATTTTGAAAAATAATGGTTTGGAAATAGCAAAGTGCTACTTGTATTTATTGCCCTATAACTTACAAAAAAAGCAAAGAACATGTAAACATTGGGTATTTCTAAACTCAGGACAAAATTTAGAAACTATTTAGCACGAGTGTTTTTTGGTGGTTGTAGATGTGTAACAGATTTTGGGGGTCATAGTTAGAAAAAGTGTGTTTTTTTCAATTTTTTTCCTCATATTTTATAATTTTTTTATAGTAAATTATAATATATGATGAAAATAATGGTATCTTTATAAAGTCCATTTAATAGCGAGAAAAACGTTATATAATATGTGTGGGTACAGTAAATGAGTAAGAGGAAAATTACAGCTAAACACAAACACCGCAGAAATGTAAAAATAGCCTTGGTCCCAAACGGACAGAAAATGGAAAAGTGCTGTGGTCATTAAGGGGTTAAAAAGCACACCCTCTGAGAAGGGGGATATGTCTATGATTACGGCCAGGCTGGCCGAAACATGCTAGGCTGTGCTTGCTGAATTGTTTTTAACCAGAGGCTCTGCTGCACAGGGTCTTTTAACTCTGATGATTATCTGCTGAAAATAAAGTTTTGGATTTTACCTTTACAAGGACGCCTGGATTACTTTTCATTTTTATTCAATATTATCCGGAGTTTGGGGAGCTCCATTTCCTTCGCCGGAGCGTCTGGTGACGTCACTTTCCCAGGACGGAGAGAGGGGATCTGAATTGCGGTGCACCCGGAAGTCATGTGATAGCGCCTGTCGGCATTTCCGCTGCTGTGGAGTGGAGGGCTAGAGACACATACCTGAAAAGCTAAGCTGTCCGCTAAGAGGAAGGACCGGCGAATTGAACCAAAGGAACAGGACCACTACATCCAGGGTAGATGAATATTGCCCGGAAGAGTGAGTAGATGGTCAAATCTGTTTATATTGTTCATGCTTCCTGTATGTTGCTGCCTCCATGTTGCCTGATATCTATCGCTTGTGAGCTATCTCACTTTGACTGTGCGCCATATACAATCAGCTTGTTTGCTGTACCCCTCATCTGGTTGCAGGCTGTTTGAAGCCTTATAGGAGAACTGATTACAGCACTTGGGAACTGTTTTTTCTGCCTTTGATTACCCCATTTGGTGAGTGCTGTTTATTGGTTTCTCTTGCCTTCCTTGGGAAAATACAAATATTCTAATAAACATCATGACGTCATTAATTACAGCAGAGAACTCTGTCACTAATATGAGCAATGCAACTGAGAACTTTTTTTCACTATCTAAAGTGGATGATTTAGATCTACAGGGCCTTGAACTGGAGAATGTATTCGGTTTAGATGGGCCAGATGTACAACTTAGTGAACTTTTTTCACAAATGGAACGTTTAAGGTTAAAAGAACAAAGACTTAAACTTGATACTTGAACTCTGAACAAATATATATTACTTAGAATGATCCCAAGAGGTTTACGTGTTTATAAATTTCCAACCTTTGAAACCTCAGACGAAGCCTTCATTCATGAGTGGAATGAGGTTTTGTCTGAATGCTCATTACGTTTAATGCAATTACTTGTCAACTATAAAACTGTACAATTGGTGGTTGTAAGACAGGCAATAGAAGGTTTACAACAGGAGCTAAATAAATTTAGAGAGATAGATGGGTATGGGGTTTTGGACAAAACCCTACAAAACACTATTGAGACAAATAAAACAGAGATTATACATGTTAAACATACTAAATATATAAGGGATAGAAATGACTACCAGAACAAGCAGGTTTTTATTTGGAGAAGGAAAAACAGAAAAAGAAAGTAAAAAAATTCTAACAAACTTAACCAGCAGGTGTTAGATACTTTGAATGAAAATGCTCAAATTAAAACCAGTAAAAGGAAATTTAAATCTAAGGGTAAACATAGAGTAACTTTTTCTGACACAGAGCCAGAATCCACTGATGAAGATGGCTCATTGTCAGCCTTCTCAAGCTCTTATGAAGAGAGTGGGGATTCAGACACAGGTATTAGTGAAGCCATAAGTAATGTGGCATCATCTGCAGCAGTTGATCAGGCTGCTGCCTGTGGAAATACTACTAACAATGGGAATCTGGCGGTACGATCTAAAACACAGGTAGACAAATCTAAGAATCCCATCAAGCCAATTTTGACAAATAAACAGTCATTGAATGGTGAGCAATATAGGGTTAAGGAGCAGGTTTTTCAGGTAGACACGGTACAAACCAAAGGGGGAGGGGGGCAGAAAATGCCCCTACCTCAGAGAGGGAGAGACAAATATTTGCTCAGGAAGACAACTATTCCAAAGCAATAAAACAAATGGATGTGATCAATATTTCTTCGTATATTTTGAGTGAATTGGAAACAAGGGTGCTTAAATTTGGTTTAAATTTCAGTCCCACTAGGAATTTTGATCTCTTCCAGACCATCCTTGATGTAAACAAGTTTGTAAGACAGCTTACACTAAAAAAACACTATTCAGAATCAGCTGATTCTGTTGCAGACGTGGGAACCAGGGATGGTCTGGAGGAGATACATCTCCTAAATTTTGAGGATACGTGCAGTATGCTAACGCTGAGGACACTAGACAGTACTGATACACTTTATACTCCATATGAACGTGCCAAAGGACAGCTTACTAATACTAAATCCAACTTTTATCCCATCCAATCAAGGGGTAAACAGCTGGAATTGTTCCATAAACGTGTATTGGAGGACCTTACTGTACTCTCAGAGAATAGTACCCATATTGGATCTAATCTTAAGTACAAAGAAAGGGAAGCTCTAAGGTCATTGCAGTCAAACAGCTCGCTGGTCATTAAAAATTCTGACAAAGGTGGCAGCGTCGTTGTTATGGACAGAAGTTCATATGTATTGGAAGCACAACGACAACTGGGTGACTGCAATGTCTATGTGGAACTTTCCTTCAATCCCACTGCTAGGTTCCAGAGGGAGCTTATGTTATTAGTGGATGATGGTGTGGAAATAGGCATTTTAGATAGAAAAACAGCTACCATACTAATGTAAAAGATCCTGTTCTGCCTATTTTCCACCATCTTCCAAAAATACATAAAGGTCTGGAAAATGTCAAGGGTCGCCCGATTGTGGCAGGGATAGGCTCTTTATTAGAGCCTATGTCAGAGTGGCTTGACTCTTACTTACAGCCCCTTGTTAGGAAGCTACCTAGCTACATCAGAGACACAACACATGTATTGAGGCTTATGGAGACGGTAGACCATTTGCCTAATCAAAAATGGTTGACTATAGATGTGGTCTCTCTATATTTAGCAATTCCTCACAGCAAGGGGCTTGAAGCTATTAAATTCTTCCTGGATACTGAAACAGATTTGAGTGAGGTTTACAAGGGCTTTCTTCTGAGAGTGACTGAATTCCTACTAAGCCACAATTACTTTATGTTTGAGGGGGTTTTCTTTCTGCAAAGGCGTGGAACAGCCATGGGGGCCAAGTTTGCGCCCTCATATGCCAACCTATTCATGGGTTGGTGGGAGCTGTTCCACGTCTTTGCGGATGATAACCCTTTCATAGGTAACATCTTTTTTTATAGGAGGTTCATAGACGATCTCTTGTTCATTTGGCAAGGAGATGAAAACTCTATAAAAAATTTTGTACAATCCCTCAATACAAATGATATGGGCATTGAATTTACCCATAATTGCCATGTATCTGAGATCGTCTTTTTGGACCTCCTG